>NW_025814598.1:0-43554 GCF_018902025.1 Drosophila willistoni | reverse complement strand
GCTGTGCCCGCTGCCACTGCTGTACCCCCACCCCGCTGCCACCGCGCGCCACCTGCTGCCCCGCTGCCACTGCTGTGCCCCGCTGCCCACTGCTGTGCCCGCTGCCACTGCTGTACACACCACCGCTGCCGCCTCTGCACCCGCTGCCACTGCTGTACCCGCTGCCGCCGCTGCCACTGCTGTACCCGGCGACTATATGTCTGCCATGCGGGCTGCGGCCTCGCTCGCCGCCCCCGCCACTGGTCCCGACGCGGACCCATGGGAAGAGATGCCCGCTTTAGTGCCCTCCGTATCGACTGCCGCGGCCGCCATCACACCGGCCACTTCCGCCTCCCCCAGCCTGGATGAGCAACTGGTGACGCTACAGAAACAACATGAGTTGCTACAGCTACAGCATCAAATCCGCAAACTGCAGCAGGGGATTGACGAATCCCAAGCACCGAGGCAGCAAGTCTGTGACGTGAGTGTTATTGAGAGCATGGTGGCTCGATTTTCAGCGGATACCGCATACGATGTGAAGAAATGGCTGAACGATCTGGAAGACGCATTTGAAATTCTGCAGTTGAACGACCGCCTACGGTTGGTCGCATGCCGTCGTATGCTGGAAGGTACGGCGGCGGTGCTGCTGCGCACGGTATCGGTGCACAGCTACGAAGAATTGAAGGCAATCCTCTTGCGAGAATTTGGACGCTCGTGTAGCATCGAGGAAGTGTACCACGCTTTGCGTGGCCGGCACATCAAGGCAGGCGAGGGATGTTTAAGATTCGCAATCGAGATGCAGGATATTGCCATGAATGCTCCGATTCCGGAGAACGAGCTGGTCGACCTGATCATTGATGGACTGCGGGACAACTCTACTCGAGTCGGCATGCTGTACTCAGCTCGGACAATGGCTGAACTGAAGCCCCTACTGGAACGCTACGAGCGCCTCCGTATGCTGGCCGCTGCCTCCAGACAAAGCAATAGTGTGAAGGCGCAGCCAACAACAACTGCCGTGGCGCCTGGAAACAAATCGTCAGGCACCGTCACGAGTGAGACCAGATGCTTCAACTGCTCAGGATGGGGGCATTACAAGAGTCAATGCCCCAAACCGATGAGACCTCCGAATTCATGTTTCAAGTGTGGCATAGTGGGCCACAGCTACAAAAACTGCCCGTCTCGAATTGGGAATGCCACCAATATCACTGCCGCCGCCGCTGATGAAGCGGGAGATCGACTAGACCATTTACAACTGGTGAGTGTTGCTTTTGTTTGTGATGAAGTGCAAGATAGGAAATTTATAGATATGTTTTCCCTCCTGGATTCGGGCAGTCCAAAGAGTTTTATCCGTCAATCTGAAGTCCCCTCCAACTGCCGTCTTAGCCCCCGTACATTGAACTGCCGTGGTTTAGGAAATAGCCAACTTCTGTCCTTAGGCCAAGTCCAGTGTAGTGTTCGCCTCCGCAACACACAGACAAACGTATGTATGTATATGAAGTCCTGACGAACCAAGCAACCGAACTGCCGATGATTATAGGTAGAGATCTTCTGTATAAAATTAATATTAGACTCTGTAAACTGAAGGAACGAGAATATGAAAAAGAATCGTTGATACTCATGAATAAACCGACTGAATGTATAAATCCAAAACTTACTGCTGTTCTGAAGTCCTTTGACATATTTACGGAAAAGAGAGTGATACTGCCGTGTGATGGGAATGAGATTGTATCTGCCGAACTGTTGTCTGATTCTCCCCTTCCGAAAACTTCTGCTGTACCTTCGGAAACATTGAACGATGCACTTATGGCGATAAATTCCATTGAGCTCCCTGCTGTCAGTGAATTAGACTTTGATATAGAGCCCGCGTTACGGGAAGAGCAAACCGCAGCCCTTAAGTCTATTATTTCCACTTCGTATGTACAAGTTGATCCAGATTTAATCAAGCCCATGAACTATGAGATGAAAATAGAATTGACTAGCCAAACTCCGATTTTCTGACGCCCCCGCCGTCTGTCGCACCACGAACGCATCGAGGTGCGTGAGATTTGTGACGATCTCTTGAAAGCTGGCATTATTCGCCACAGTAGTTCCCCTTACGCTGCCGCGATTGTCCCTGTACGCAAAAAGGACAACACCCTAAGAAAGTGTGTAGATTACCGCCCGTTGAACAAAATTACAGTTCGAGATCATTTTCCGATTCCTCTGTTAGATGATTGCATTGAACATCTGGGTGGCAAATCATTCTTCACTATCTTGGACTTGAAGAACGGTTTCCACCATGTGAAAATGCACCCAGACTCAATCAAATATACTGCCTTTGTAACCCCTGATGGCCAGTTTGAATATGTACGCATGCCCTTCGGACTTTGTAATGGCCCTTCCGTGTTCGCTAGATTCGTTTATTTTGTCCTTAAGGAATTTATAAACCGAGGTCAACTGGTGATATATATGGACGACATTCTACTCGCGTCGCATGACTTTGAAACCCACCTTGAGATTCTGAAGGAAATATTGTATGTGTTAAGAGTGAACGGGCTATGCCTGAAGCTGACGAAATGCCGTTTTGCGTATAGGGAACTAGAGTACTTGGGCTACTTAGCCAATTCCGCCGGTATCACGCCTAAACCAGCTCATATTCAGGCGATACGGGATTTGCCCATTCCAAGGGATAGCAAGGAATTAGAGCGTTGCCTAGGCCTATTCTCATACTTCCGCCGATTTGTATCAGGTTTCGCTAAGATTGCGTGTCCGCTGTCCCGATTGTTAAGAAAAGATACCCCTTATGTCTTCTCCGATGAATGCCTTGAAGCCTTCCGAACACTGAAGTTGAAATTGATCGAATCCCCCGTGTTATCTATTTACAACCCGAAGTCTGAAACAGAGTTACACTGCGATGCTAGTTCAATTGGTTTCGGAGTCGGTAAATTACACCCAGTGTCCTACTTCTCTAAGATGGCCTCCGCCGCTGAATCGAAACTACACAGTTATGAGCTAGAGACGTTAGCTATAGTGTATTCCTTAAAACGTTTTGAGACGTACCTTAAGTTCATCCCGTTCAAAATCGTGACCGATTGTAATTCCCTTGCGCTGACACTGAGAAATGGTGGACATTCCGCCAAGATTGCTCGCTGGGCCCTGCTGTTAGAAAACTATAACTACACGATTGTACACCGCTCGGGGGTTGGTATGCCCCATGCTGATGCTCTAAGTAGAATAGAAACTGCCGCATACGTTGACGATATAAACCTTGACTTCCAACTGCAGTTAACCCAGAACCGGGACCCTGAGATTGTCAAACTCCGAGATGAGTTAGAGAAATATGAGATAGCGGATTTCGAACTGCGAGATGGAGTAGTGTACCGCCTGTCGTCGACGAGTGTACCCCAACTTTATGTCCCTTCCGAAATGATAAATCATGTCATACGAGTAGTGCACGAGAAGCTTGGCCATATGGCCACGGAGAAATATTGTGCACAGATCAAGAAGCATTACTGGTTCCCGTGTATGAAGTCTTATGTTAACAATTACATTAAAAATTGCCTCAAGTGTATCTACTACTCCGCGTCCGCTTCGGACCACCGTGTCACGCTACATAGTATTCCGAAAGTGCCCCTTCCGTTTGATACCGTCCATATTGACCATTTGGGCCCCCTTCCGTCCATACGTTCTAAGAAAAAGTATCTTCTGGTTGTCATTGACGCTTTCACCAAATTTGTAAAGCTGTACCCTGCCGCCACGACTAATTCACGTGAAGTATGCCAGACATTAGAATCTCAGTATTTCGCAAATTACAGTAGACCCCGCCGAATCATCAGTGATCGAGGTACCTGCTTTACTTCCTCCGAGTTTGAAGAATTTCTGAAGGCCAATAATATAATTCATGTGCTGAATGCCACTGCCTCACCCCGGGCCAACGGCCAAGTCGAGCGGGTTAACCGTGTGTTGGGCCCCATGTTGGGTAAACTGACGGAACCTGTGGACCACGCAGATTGGGTCCAACAACTGCCGAACATAGAGTTTGCATTGAATAACTCCGTCGACTCCACAACCAAATTTGCCGCTTCCGTACTTCTATTCGGTGTTGAACAACGAGGTGTGGTAGTAGATGAACTAACCGAACGGTTGGGTGAGAGAACGGAGGAGGTCGATGCCTCAGAGGTAGACGTCCGGAGATTAGCCTTCCGTAACATTGTTAAGTCCCAAGAATATAATTCGGAATATTATTCGAAGCATCACCTCCCTGCCGTTAGTTTTGAGGAGGGGGATTTCGTAGTTATTAAGAATGTGGATACTTCGGCAGGCACGAACAAAAAGCTTATCAGGCGGTATCGTGGTCCGTATGTGGTTCATAAAAAACTTCCGAATGACCGATATGTTATCCGGGATGTAGAGGGCTCCCAAATCACCCAACTACCATATGATGGGGTCCTAGAAGCCTCCAAATTAAAGCTATGGGTTGCCCCTGATCAAGATTGCACTTCTGATAGCCAAACAAAGGCGACACCAGCCACTTAAGATTCTTATTTACCCCCCTCCGTTGTTACCAATTGGAATCGAGGTCGATTCCTCGTCAGGACGGCCGAGTTGTAAGATTCCAATTATTTAAAGTCTGTTAAATGCTCATGCATACATCGATTGTTAGTAATAAGTATCGATTGTTAGTAATAAGTATCGATGGTTAGCGATAAGTCCTCGATAGGTTGAGAGACGGCGTCTCTCTTCTCTTCCGGCGATGCAACGAGCAAGTTGCATCTGCGCAAAACCCAAAGATTAAATCCGACCAATACAAACTAATCTTTATCATTTTTCCTTAATAATTAGGTGTTTACACCTTACCAACCTTACAACCCTTCAGAAGACTATCTTCGGAAGGGTAGAAGACTATCTTCGGAAGGGTTGTATCTGAGCGGTTCTCTACTGACGTGGGATTAGTTCAGAAGAGGACAGTCAATTTGAGCTAGCAAAACAAAGGCTTATGCTCAATTAACGAGACCTTGCAATAATTTTGGACAACCGAAAATTTGCTTCCACCTTCAAAAATTCTATCTCCAGCGCATGCGAAAAACATCTCGCTGATAATTTGAAAATTTTACCGTCGGGTCGTTGTCGTTTAAGTCGAGCCCCAATGCACTTGGGCTTGCGTTTGAAGTTGCTAAACGTCGGTTCTTGTCTCTGGAAAGAAGATTGTCGAAAGATGTGGAATGGAAAAATATCTTTCATTGGAACACATGTCAGAAACCGATACTTTGTGTTGTTTTCGACACAAGGCTCAAGGGAAGGGATTAATAAGAATGTTTTGTTATGTGTTTCGTTTCATCCGTAGATGTAAAAACAAATCGACCGCGTTTGAAGATGTGATTTCATTACCATCAGAGTGAAAAGAGGCATTTCATAAAATTATTAAAATATTGCCAAATAAAGAATTTCGAGAAAATATTGGAAGGATTCGTAAGAGCGCCAAATCGGGTCAGAAACTTCAAAGTTTGACTCCCTTTGTACACGAGTACTCTGATAGTTAAGTGGCGACTTGTGAACGCTCCTATTGAATTTCAAATTTCCCGGGTCCCGGAAGTATGTATACTAGGGCTCCGAGCGGAGCGCCGTGGGAGGCGGCTGGAGAGCTGGCCACCACGTCGCCAGGGTCGCCGACGTTAAAACGTCGGAAGGGTCGAACTACAAAAAAACGATCCACAAATTGGCATTCTTGCCGATTTTTGAAGGCCTAATAGCCCTCTCTAGGAAGCCAGTATTAGCGCAGATGAGCGCTAGTGTATTGTTCTCCCGCTCCGCCTGCTTAGTCAAACGAAAATAAATAGTCGAAAATTACCTATAAATGCGAGTGCATTCTATTTCTTATTTTATGTCGAAAATTCACGTCAATTCGTTAACTGTCAGTTATACATATATACTTAATTTAATAATCATTAAAACTTTAATGATTTTCCATGGAGCATGGAACGTTAGTGTGTTTAACTTCTAGCCATTTTACTGATTCCTCCTGAGTTCTTTTAGTTAAAAAAGACTCTTTGTGGATACAAATAATTCCTCTTCTGTAAGTGATGGGACTACCATTAAATCCTTAGTGGGATCCTTGTAAGTAACAGCGCATTTCATAGTGCAATCTTCTCTAATGTTCTGATGCTCTAATACCGCTATGCCTACTCTATTCAAATCATTGCTAGCTTGAGCTTATTTAAGTTTGTGGTGTAATACATTTTCCAACATTACACATGATATAGGACTCAACGGATGTACCTGCTTCATTTTTCACCACTTCTGTGCTTAATCTCAAATTGAAAATCTTAAAAAAATAAATCCCAATGCGAAAGTTTTACTAGAATATTCCGTTCCGCTGGACTGTTTTCCAATGAGTTCTTTCCAGGCCCGGACTGGCCCACCGGGCAACCGTGTAAATGCCCGGTGGGCATCAAGGTAGGGGGCCCCTTTTGATGAAATTTCATGTAGTAGAGTAGCATTTTTTAGTCACTAGGGCCGTTCGTACGAGGTTCCCACTAAGAATCATTTTTGTACCATAATAAATCGATTGACGCTGGGGCCCCTGTCGTTCATAGGCTCTGTAAGACACTCGAATTTCAGGCATTGTCTTCCAAAGCGCAGAAGTATTATTTAGCAGAGGACTTTATTTTATTTTTACTAGGTTCTAATACACAAGGTTCCTAGTAAAAAACGACGCACAAAAAGAAAAGGTTACCGGGTGAGAAAAACCGTGATGAACCAATCGATGAACCTCAACAAAAATTTACGGTAGAAGTTCACAATGTCAGTATTGATAAAACTATTTGTGCAATCAAATCACGGTTTACGGAGCATGGAAAACTAGCAGCAGATTTCTTATGCCTCGACCCGAAAAAGATTCCTCATATCGTAGCTGTTTCTTGCCTATAAATTTCTTTTGACACTTTCTTATACGCAAGTAGGTTGCGAAAGATAATTTTCCAAGTTAAAATATGTCAAAAATAGATTGAGAAGCTGTTTGACGCAAAAGCATTTAGACACTTTCTTGCTTATGGGAGTTGAAAAAAAAAACTTGGATCAAATTGAAGATGAACGAATTATTAACGACTTATCCTTACGGAGCAATTTACTTGAAAAGCTTTTGACTGTTTGATGAGTGTTAAAATCTAGTAAAATTACGCCTTACGTAGAAGCGCATTGTTGAAAAAAGATAGGCAAATTAAAATGTTTGTTTGTTTCGTTTTATTCACATAAACGATCATACTTGATGTAAAACTCAAAAATGTGTACCTTTAATTTTCCTCGACAGAAATTTTTTAAGCATATAGTATAGGGGGCCCTTTAACTTGTATGCCCGGTGGGCCCTTAGGGTCCCAGTGATTTCTGTTTATATTTTTCACTTGAGGGCGACCAAAGTAAATCTTTCCATTAATTGTACATACGTTGTATGTATGTCATCTAAACTTGAGATTGCTTTAGATTCTAAAGAATCATCACTCCATATTATTTATTTTGTAAACTATTGTTATAAGTAGATTTCTCTCAGACTAAGCATCTATCATTTGGGTTGGTAATGTGCCCTTTATAAATATCTATCCCGTATGAGGTGTCAAACAAATGCTTTAATTCTAATCCATGAGCAGAAAGGACTCACAACATATTGCAAACTAAAATGTTTAGGCTTAAATATTTTAGAGTTTGCATTTTCTATCATTTAAAAGATTTAAGGAATATGTGTCACAAAATTCGAAACTTTACCGTCTAAAATCGTCTTAGGCTTAGTGCCAACATAAGCGTTCTTCAAACTCGCATCGGTACGCAACCGTCTGTCCAGAGAATGTAATCGTTTTAACGCGCCCTTATATGATTCTCCAATTACCATTGATTCATCCAAGTAAGAAAAGGAAGACGAACAACATATTTCCTCTTAACGAAGAAATCTTCGCACCAGTTATCCTCTACTGAAACCCCATGTGGCTCCTCGTCCAAATTTTTCTAGCTCCCAAAACATACATAACAATATCTCATTGTATTTTGCGTCAGAGGCATACCACGTATTCCTCGTAGAAGTCATTTCCCAGCAAAATATCAACTCCTTGTTGACTGAAGAAGTTAGGGTCGGCCAACGGTAAGCCCTTCTGATGAGTCAACTCTTCAAATGGCAGTCGTTTAATTGGCATGCGCTTACTCACTATAGGTATATAGTATTTCGCATGCTCCACCTTTGCTGCCGCATCTGTAATTTTTGTATCTGATAATCCAGTAATCGTGATGTGAGCCTGTTTGCGCCGTAAAGTAGCTGCTGAGCTGCATTCTCTGAAATGAACTAAATTTGTGAACCTTGATCCAAAAACGCTCTATCGACTCTACCACCACCATTGCTGTTGGTAATAAAACCTTGTCTTTATGCCTTACCGCAATTTCTGTTGTACCCTTTCCGCTGTTGCGATAACTCCCTTCCTTAGTGTGCCAAGCGACCTCTCGCGTCCTGACTTGTCTACATGGAGTAGTGTCCTTGACATTTTTCACAACAACATATTTCCCAGACGGCATTCGGCGATACCGCACTGTCACATGCATCTATTCGGTGATTTGGTCTAAGGCATCTAAAACGCAGTGGATGCTCACTACACATGCATGCAAATTTCAGACTGTTGTCGCTCATCCACACCAGTCTTCTCCAATGAATTCACACATGAGCGGGAAGTTTGCACAAATCTTCAACACATCCATGTAATGTAAAATTAACATTCGCTTGTTATCTTAGTTCGCCGCTATTAGCGTTAAATGTTCAATATCCTTAGCTGCGTCTCCAACCAATTAATCCTTCAAATAATGAGAACGATGTAAGTCCGTTGTAATGTACACAACCCGGAATGAATCCAGATCATGTACATCCCCTCTTAGTCAAAGAATCTTCTTTGATCCAAGAAGAGGTCAGGTTCAGCCTATATTGGTAGTCTCTCTCGCAGTCCCTAATCATCAGATGTTATGATGTGCAAGAATACCACAAATTAGGCCAAAGCCAACACATCTACGGACTTAATGTATCGAGAAGTTTGGTCCGGGTGGGACTTCTGGCTGTCGGCTAGCAAACAGTCTTTGGGGGGGTTCTTTGGACCAGCATTACTCAATACACCCGTAGTACATAAAATAAAACAAAGTCCCTAGAGCACGAATATTACACAATTATTTAACCAAAAGAGATGAACTAGACGGATAGCGAAAAAGGGTATATTAGTATCGCACGAATAGGGAAGCTATGAGGATGTTATTATAGCTTCGCGTCTAAGCCCTCCCAACGAATGATTTTCCTTTCGCAAGATTCTGGAAAATCCCAATATAATTCAGCTCACCGCTCACATTTCGCTACAAGGAAGATCACATAACTTTTACTCAACATTACAAAATGATATTTATTCACAAGGGTTACGGAATACCAAAATACTTCAATAAGTCGGAAACATATTCCGAGTTGACTAAACTAACATGATGATTATTATAATATACGGTAATCAAATTAAATAATTGGATCATTTCAGGCATCCAAAAGCCAAATTAGGGATAATATGTTTTGTTATGTGAATCTTAATTGTAAGGTGGATATATATAAACTTATAGATACTCAAAAATCAAAACGTCGATTGGAATTTGGAAGTCTCCAACTTAAGTTACGAGATTAATTATAAATAACTTTAGGCTCGCTCACACAGTCAAGGGCGATTCTTAATATCGATTTAATTTCTCAACACTGATTGGCAATTTTCTTTTTCTTTGACCTTTTCTTCTTAGCTTTACTGTACTTGAGAGAGTTTTTTCTTATTTGCAGAATATTCGCCACTGATTTCGCTTTCTTTATGCATACAAACAGGGAAGTACCAGATCGAACATGATTTATGTCAAGAACTTAGGACTTACCCATCCGTCCGGTCCGTCGAAGGCCTTCGTCGTCCGCTGGATGATGCTTAGGAATAAAATGTTAGGTTAAATCAAGCGACTGGCATTCCTATGCAACAAATTCGGTCTAAGGGACTCTCAATCCGCAACGAAGAAACTTCTCTGCCCGTATCCGATTCGGGCGGCTACTCCAAGCTGGTTGACTTTGTCGAAATGTCTCTGTGCCCTTCACGGTGTGCAGCTTTTGAGCCCACGGTGTCTCAAAAATTATCCCTGGCAAATTCTCGGAATTCAAATATAAAATTCCTTGCTTAAGCTTTCATCATTCAATTTAATTATGGCTAAGTTTTCAAAAGAACTTATTAGAAACTTCCAAAGATTTAAATATCCACAAAAAATTAACTTACGATAATAAGATTCACAAAACTTTATATTAATTGCTGTGCTAGATGCTCCAGATTAGTATTTAATTAATAATTTGGCTTGGTGGCCAAGAAAATTTCAGATTTAAATTTATATATATTTTCTGGAGGAGCAGCATGGTTTAGGCGTCTAGCCAGGGCGGAAGTTCGTCAGGAAAGAGTGTGACCAATGCATGCGATCGCGCACTATGCCACTTCGCTAGGGTTGCACTAGTAAAACTATCGAACTTCTAAGCTCAGCTGATTATTTTTATCGACACAATTACCCACCACTTACTGAAATACAGACTAACGCCTTAAAATTTAAAAATAAAACTAACGGCAGAAACTGGGCACTACAACCACAGGATAATACTAGAGCTTGCTTTGGAGTATTAACCTGAAAAAAGACAGTTACAGTTAGCCACAACAAGTTTAACTTAGCACTAACTCATTTTTGGAAGTTACTCTGTCCAAAATTACGTCTAAAAACTTCTTGTCCTACCTTGAAATGAACCTCCTTGGTCCTCAGATTATATACCTTTGTATTAGGCTCCGCTGCCTGTGCTATATTCTTCTTGAGTAAATTACGCCGTAATACTAACTGATCGTCCTTTCGCAACACGTTATTCGATTCATTTAGCATATTAATCTTTTCGAGAAGAGTATATTGGGAACCATGTGTGGCCATGTCAAAGCCAAACGAAGCATGGAAAGGAGAGCATCCTATACTCTGATGATACGAATTTCTTAGTGCACAACTTATAGCATGTATGTTTAGATCCCATTCGCGCTGGTCCTCTTTGAGATAGGCGCGTATTGCTGCAATTATGGATCTGTTTACCCTCTCAGAGGCATTCGAATGTGGGGAATAAACTGCTGTATATATATGTTTTATACCCAACGTCGTCAACCATGCATTAAATTCGCTTGCCTTGAATTGTGATCCATTGTCGCTAACCAATATCTCGGGAACACCGTATCTAAAGAATATTTTATCCTGTAGGTACTCTTGAATCACATTACTCTTGAATACTTTAAAGGGTTGAAGCCAATGATACTTCGATAAATGATCAACAACTATCAGGAGTCCAATATAACCACGTTTACTTCTCGGATATGGTCCCAAAAGATCAATATATAATCGCTGAAATCGTCTCTCTGATACTGCGGGCTTACCCATTGGTGGCTTTAAGATTTGGTTAGGTGCTTTCGTTGACTTGTCCGTCTCACAGTTTCGTATATAATCACGCACCTACGAAGGAGCTCCAACGTTTTTGCCATTCCGTCATATCGTGAGATATCGTGTCTTCATGAGCTCGTTTTATAATTTCTCTTGACAAACTTTGTGGAATCCATAATTTCCAAATATTGACTTGACTGGACTCTGTTCCATCATCATGCTCCGTGCGTATATAACCAAATTGATCTATTATTTTCAAATCCGGGTATCTTTCCTGTTCTTTTTCAATTTTCTGTCTTAGTTGTTGATACTCTTCGTCATTGAAACTACGAGAGTTCAAATCGACTAAGGGCGAAGTTCTTCCAAAGCACACAAATCCTCTGAAAACATTCTGGACAAGGCATCGGGTACTACATTATCTTGACTTCGTCGGTGACTTACTTCAAACTTATAACCTTGCAGCTTCATGGCCCATCTCGCGAGTCTTCCTTTCAAATCTGACTGTCGCATCAATCAAACTAAACTGGCGTAGTCGGTTATGACTTTGAATTCTTGTAGTTCCAGATAGCAGCGGAATTTTTCAATTGCTTCCAAAGCAGCCAAGCACTCGCTTTCTGTTACGCTATAGTTTCGTTGAGCTGTTGTTAACTTTTTCGACATAAATGCTATAGGCTTCTCAGCTCCTTCTTCGTCCAATTGTACCAACATTGCTCCGATGCCGTAGTTGCTTGCATCACAATGCACGAAGAATTTCTTATTGAAGTCTGGATTGATTAAAATCGGTGCAGAGGTAAGCTTTTCCTTAAGTTTTTCAAAGGCAATTTGAGCTTCCTGTGTCCATAAAAATTAATTTTTCTTAGTTAGCAATTGGGTTATCGGAACTGTAATATCAGAAAAATTATCAATGAATCTACGATACCAACAAACAACACCCAAGAAACCTCTGGTTTGTTTTATCGTTTTCGGAATTGGCCAAGTCTTTATTGCTTCTATTTTAGCAGGGTCTGTTGAAATTCCTCCTCTTCCTATAATATAGCCTAGATATGGCACTTCTGTAACACAAAACTTTGTCTTTTCTATATTTAAAGTTAGATTTGTCTTTCTAAATTGCTGAGACATAGGAATCAGAATTTCTAAATGAGTATCAAAGTCTTCTGACACCACACGGAGATCGTCTAGGTATCCGAACACACAGTATTTCAGATCTGCTGGAATTAGATCGTCTATCAATCGTGCCATGGTTTGCGAAGCATTGCATAATCCGAATGGCATTACGGTGAACTGGTACAAGGGGCGGCCGGGTATCGTGAAAGCTGTTATGGGTTTGGATTTTTCTGAAAGAGCAATTTGCCAGTAGGCATCTTTTAAATCAATTTTTGTTATAAAGTTTGCTTTGGGCAGTCGCGCGAAAATTCCATCTATGCTTTGCAGCGGATATGCGTCCTTTTTGGTGACTTCATTTATTTTTCTTGCGTCCAAACATAATCGCACTTTTCCGGGTTTTACAACCAGACGCATAGGAGGACTCCAAGGACTGTTGGCTCTCTCGATCACTCCCATTTCCAACATTCGGTCGATTTCTTTATAAATCAACTTTTCCACCGCTGGCGACACAGGATAAAAGTGTTGTTGTGGAGTTGCTTCTTTAATCTCTATATCATGAACAATAGGTGGAGTTCGGCCTAATCCCTGTTGTTTAAAATCCGGAAACAATTGAATAACGTCGTTTATTCTTCTTTCTTGCTCTGGGGTTAATAAACATTTCTTTTCGTCATCAATCGAGTGAACATTTATATCTAATATGGGAGTCTTGCAACGATATGAAAATTCTGGACATAACTCAAAAGATTTCCAGAAATCAATTCCTAAAATAACTCGTTTCGCTAATGGGATAATAAAAAGAGAAAAGAGGTTTTCGCTTGCTTTCGTATTGCACCTCTGTTCTTATTATTCCGGAACCTGGATGTCTTTTCCCATCTGCTGTGGCCACACTTGAAACAATAGTTGAAAATCCGGGATATTTCGTCCAGTCTTTTGCTGCTAAATCTGATCCGATACATCTGATATTGGCTCCAGTATCCAATAGACCAAGCTCAGAAAATTCGAGAAACTTTACTGCAGCGTAGAAACGGCCATCTGCGGCTTCGTTAATCATAGACGCTATTATTCGTCTTTGGACATCTTTTACTTTCTTCCACAAGCGACGCAGACGTTCGCTTGAGCGACTTCTAATGAACTGGCAAGTTGCAACCTCCTGTGCAAATATTTAATCTCGAATCGCTAAATAGTTTTGCAGCCGTTGATGGTATTGTAGTCTGGGATACGGCTGAATTTTATTTTCTTGCCGATTCATACCGGTATAATTTGTCAAATCTGGTGTTATGTTGTTTGTCGCTGTGTTATTCTTGACATCTACTGAGGGTCCACTCGATTGCGACGGAATGATGGGCCCTGATTGGAGTTTTTCGAACGGGATAGGCATACATCACATTGTGGTTTGTAGACATTTTTCTTTCCACATCCGTAGCAGAAAATGCGGCGCTCTTCTAAGCACATGTCCCATCTGTGTCCTTCGATGTCACAATTCCAACAAATGTATTTTTTTTCCTTGACATGAATTGCATTTAACTCCGGTTGAATATCTTCTTCCTCGGGATTTTCGTCTGTCTCTTCGAGTAAAGCGATATTCTTCCTAACATTTGTATACTTCGTAATGCGTTTTCCTGATTCTTCAATCAGAAATTGCTCTCGGCGGTGCACCAACTGGCGAAGTTTAGATACCGATTCAATTGGAACGTATAATAAAGCTTCTCGTACTTCCGAAATCAGGTTTCTTTGTAGCTGATGTACGAGTCGTTTTTCCTCCAAAGGTATTACAAATCTCGATACCAAAGTCATTAAGTCTTCATAGTAAACATCAAATGCTTCACAATTCCTTTGTTTTCGGTTACGTATTTCTTCAAGAATCATATCATCATCCTTAAAATCGTCGTATTCTTGTTTTAAATCCATACAAAACTCTTCCCAAATAACTTCGTCATGTTCTTTTCGATAGCGCCAATACCATTCCTTGACTCTTCCGGTTAACAGTAGGTGCAAATTTCTGCACACCGGTGTAAAATCACTCTGAAAATTATCTAGAGTTAATGCTTTTATTCTGTATAGAAACTCTGATACTGTAGGACCCTTAGGAGTCGCATCAAATTTAATACCCCAACTTTGTACTAATTGGGCGGCTTTTCCAGGATTAATATAATGGTGTGATATTCAATCTGATCTTGGGGTTGTAACGCGATGCTCATCGTGGTTGCTAGATCGCCCAACTGAATTATTTAAATTTAAATTTCCCAATCTCTGATCAATTAAATATTCCATTTTCTCAAAAATTGTATTAACATTTATCTCAGCTGCTCGATTTGATACTGATTGTTGCTGTGACCGAGCTGAGCGCTGTTGATTCGAGCTCTCCGGTTTACATGCCGTTGAAGATTTAGGTTTTCTACCTACTGATTTTGACTGACTAGCCGGAGATGCTACATAGCTTGATTGTGATTGAGCTCTAGTATTATGGGTCTTCTTGTTTTTATTACTCCGAATTACTGGCATTTTGATTATTTTTCCACAAAAATTACTTTAGATACTTTATTTAATTCGTTTTACTTAATTTTATCATATATCGATTATCTTCCTTGTTTTCAAAGTGAGGGTGATCAAAATTATAGGTGCGGTACTAATATAGAGGGAGAATTGAACTAATCGATAGTTCGATCTCAGAAATTTATATGTGAAGGGATAGAGAAATCTTGTCGTCCTAGACCTAATCATCTATATCAAATCCAAAACGAAAAAACTAATTTCAACCAATATCATAAACTGAACACCCTTGTATCATCGGTCAGAATTCGGGCCTAGCCAAATCTCTGCAGTTCCATATGAACAAGCAGTCAATTCATTGATATCCGCTGAAGCATTTGTTCTATTGTAATTACAAGAAATGAATGGAATCAATAAACTACAATGCTAACGCCGACATCACAAGCCTATTGTGCTTTCTGGTCGTAAAATCGAAACAATCAAAATTTACGAATTCCAAGAAAAACACAGCCTATAATATACGTCTGTTACTATTTTGTAGAGTTTGTATATGTTTCTAAGTATATTCACCAATTCATGCTTAAGCGCCTTATCACTGGTCAGAACTCGGATTCTCAAAATATCTGCATTCCTAATGAATAAGTCACTCAAACAACTATCCGTGAATACAAAAAGAAAGCGAAATGAAAAGAAAATAAAAAATATTTGATAGCAAAGGATAGATCAAAAGGCTGGGGATTTTATTAAGAGATAGAATAAGAAGTAGGAGAAGGAAAAAGGAACCTGAAATTCTTGAACCCTTCAGTTCAGCCTGAATTCTATAAAGAAACACGGTTGAACCGAGAAACTGTATACAAGTCTAACAAGCCCCCTAGTTGGGCGACAAAATTATGTAATGTACACAACCCGGAATGAATCCAGATCATGTACATCCCCTCTTAGTCAAAGAATCTTCTTTGATCCAAGAAGAGGTCAGGTTCAGCCTATATTGGTAGTCTCTCTCGCAGTCCCTAATCATCAGATGTTATGATGGGCAAGAGTACCACAAATTAGGCCAAAGCCAACACATCTACGGACTTAATGTATCGAGAAGTTTGGTCCGGGTGGGACTTCTGGCTGTCGGCTAGCAAACAGTCTTTGGGGGGGTTCTTTGGACCAGCGTTACTCAATACACCCGTAGTACATAAAATAAAACAAAGTCCCTAGAGCACGAATATTACACAATTATTTAACCAAAAGAGATGAACTAGACGGATAGCGAAAAAGGGTATATTAGTATCGCACGAATAGGGAAGCTATGAGGATGTTATTATAGCTTCGCGTCTAAACCCTCCCAACGAATGCTTTTCCTTTCGCAAGATTCTGGAAAATCCCAATATAATTCAGCTCACCGCTCACATTTCGCTACAAGGAAGATCACATAACTTTTACTCAAACATTACAAAATCATATTTATTCACGAGGGTTACGGAATACCAAAATACTTCAATAAGTCGGAAACATATTCCGAGTTGACTAAACTAACATGATGATTATTATAATATACGGTAATCAAATTAAATAATTGGATCATTTCAGGCATCCAAAAGCCAAATTAGGGATAATATGTTTTGTTATGTGAATCTTAATTGTAAGGTGGATATATATAAACTTATAGATACTCAAAAATCAAAACGTCGATTGGAATTTGGAAGTCTCCAACTTAAGTTACGAGATTAATTATAAATAACTGTAGGCTTGCTCACACAGTCAAGGGCGATTCTTAATATAGTTTTAATTTCTCAACACTGTTTGGCAATTTTATTTTTCTTTGATATTTTCTTTTTAGTTTTACTGTACTTGAGAGAGTTTTTTCTTATTTGCAGAGTACTCGCCACTGAACTCGATTTCTTTATGCAAATTAAACACTTCCTTCACTCACGGGTTAAAAAAATGAATTTTTATTTATAAAGTCACTTTTATTGCAATACAGTATGTTTTAATTACAACTGAAAGATGCTGACTTTGGTGAGCGAATTCGGCGGAGTTTAAGCGAAGTTACCGGTTGGTTTGTACTTAGGCTCAAGACTGATTTGCTATGGTTCGATTATGTTGGATGAAGGCTTGGGTAATCGACGTCGTCGCAGGCGGCGGCGTTGGCTGAGTCCAATAGTCCACTTTAAGTGCGTGGGACCATTCTTTGTTTACACAAGTGTTCAGGACCATTCTTTGTTTATTGCCGAAATTTGTGGCGTGATTCTGCGTATGCACCGAACCCGACACCATTCTTCTAGGGCCTGGGAAAATGGGATGCAGGCTTATTGTTTATCCTAGCGATCGGGCTGTTACTTGAGATTGGCGATCATGGGACAAATGGGCATGTGACGATTGAGTGGGGTTGAAATAGGGTCGGCCAATGGGCATGCGGTTATTGGGCATGTGTTGACGGACTTGGGTTTATGGCTTCTATGTTATGGTATGAGTTGTGATAGAAGTGCTTAACTCCTCCCCCTTTAAGTGCGGACGTCCTCGGTCGCAACAACATATTGTTGTTGCCCGAGGCCCGATTGAGACTTCCAGAGGATAATATTAGTGAATTTACTGTATTCTCCTTGGCCCAATCGATTGCATAGATAATATTTGTTATTTCTTCTCTTAGGAGACTCAATTTAAATTTGGTTATTTCAATTTCTTTTGACTTATTGTTAGATTCGGGTTTACCTTTAATTAATATGGTATTAGTTATTTTAATTAAATCGTTTATCTTATTCTCTATTAGATTATTAATTACGACCTGCCGATTATTGTTTACCAATTGTTCATTGATCTTATTTACCACAATCATATGATCTTCGTGATCATGTGTGCCCGCTAACCATTTCCACGCCGTGCCAAGTATATCAAGCGATCTTTTGTTTCTAAACTGCATCGGCTGAAGCCTCCTCAGTTCATTCTGTATCCGCGTTATCTCATAGGCCAAAAAAGGCTGATACGGACTTAGGTTTGTCGAATTTTTGACGACTTCTTTTAAAACGGATATGGACATTTGATATTTTTCTAGTTCGGTGACATGGACGATTTTAAAGGTTCCATTCTGGCGCGCGGCTAACCCAGTTTCCAACATGACCACTCTTGACTTAGTGTAGTCTAATATGGTTGTGTGACCCCAGCAAAGTGGTAACATAAGCAATCTGTCGGAAGAGTATGTTTATCAATATTTCAAGTGGTTTTTATGAACTATCCTGCCTGACCTGGTTTTAATTTTGGTATTAAGATCTTCGGCTACTATTTCTTTTTTGTATCTAGACGTTAGTTTCGAACCTAATCGTTTATTAATCCTAACGTAGATGATTTCACCTGGATCGTAAATTTTTATGGGTTTTTTTGTTTTGTTATGGTACCCTAGGTCTTTGTTTTGTTTCTTTAAGATGTTTTCCGAAATCTTTTCCCTTTCGAGTGCTAATTTTTCTGGTGTATGGATTAAATTTGTTGCGAAAAATGCTTCTATCGGCTTTTTATTGGTTGTACTGTGGATTGTTTTATTGTATTCATCTACAGCCTTGAATATTAAATCCTCAAATTCCATTTCGGGGTGCTCTAACTTCAAGCATCTCATTATTTCCGTATATGTGGAATGGAATCTTTCTATTTGGCCGTTGCTGGATGAAGTATAAGGTGGGGTAGTGTGGACGGGATACAAGTAAGTGATTATTTAAAAGAAATTTTATTGATGCAGAATTTAGAGCCTTTTCGTTATCCACTACCACGGTTTTCGTCATACCGAAGGCTATCAATAACTCACGTAAGGGCACTTTAAGATGTTCTGCTGCTTTTGAGTTTACAAGTTTAACTTGCGCATACTTAGAAAATTTGTCTATGGCTGTTAGAATGATCTTATTTTGGGTGGAATATAAATCTATATGAATTATTTCGCCTGGATATGTCAGAATAGGGGTTGGTTGTATTTCTTGATTCGGAGGGTTTTTAAAGACATTGAAGGGTACTTCCATTGCTGGAATGAGTTCATGCCTTGAGCTTTCATCACTGTGGACTGTAGCTGACGTACTACTAGCATTTATGTTAGTAGGGTTCCTAGAGAGTGCGTCTGCTCCGACATTTGAGCTACCCGGTTTATATTTTAACTCGTAGTTATATTCCTCCAGGTAACTTTTCCATTTCTTCAGCTTTATGTTGTTATTTTTTTTGCTGAGAGCATAAGTGAGAGTCTGGTGGTCGGTGTAAATGATCACCTTGGATTTGCCGTATACATACATTCTTAGCTTATCCAATGCCCATACTATTGCTAGCATTTCTCTTTCATTTGTGGCATAGTTTTCTTCAGCTTTGGATAACGCACGGGAAAGAAATGTAATGGGTATACATACCTTCTTAGCTTATCCAATGCCCATACTATTGCTAGCATTTCTCTTTCATTTGTGGCATAGTTTTCTTCAGATTTGGATAACGCACGGGAAAGAAATGTAATGGGTCTCCCATCTGTTCTAGAGAAGCTCCTAGTGCGATGTTTGAGGCATCGGTGGTTAGATGGAACTCTTGTTTAAAGTCAGGGTATGCTAGCATAACGTCTTTGGACACTACTGCATTTTGCACTTTCTCAAAGGCATCGGTTTCGGCTTCACCGAATCGGATTTCGATCTTACTTGAGACATTTTTCTTGGCTCTGCCATGTTCTCCTCTCAATAACGCAGTCAAGGGTCTAGCTAATTTAGCAAAATCTTTGATAAATCTTCTGTAATAACTAGCTAATCCCAGGAAGGACCTTAGTTGTTTTAGGTTCTTTGGTATGGGGAACTTTTTAATGGCTTGGATTTTCTCTGTATTTGGTTTTAACTCCTTCCCTTGAAATTACTACGGCTAGGAAGTCAACGCTATGTCTAAGGAATTTGCATTTATCTACTTGGACCTTCATATTTGCCTTGGACAAGGTAGAAAATACCAAAGCTAGATGTCGGAAATGCTCTTCCTCTGATTTACTGAATATTATTATGTCGTCGATGTAGACGTAACAGATCTTTCCAATGAGATCTCTCAAAATATCATCGAGAGCTCTTTGGAATATTGATGGGGAATTCTTTAGGCCGAAGGGGAGTCTCGTGAACTCGTATTTCCCTCCATTCACGGCGAATGCCGTTTTTTCAATATCAGATTCCTTAAGGGAAATCTGATGAAATCCGCTCTTTAGATCAAGAACAGAGAAATACTTATTGTTGCCCAACTGCGCAACCATTTCTCCGATTTCGGGGATAGGATACCTATCCGAAACTGTAACTGCATTGAGCTTTCTATAATCTATGACCATCCTATATTGCTTATTCCCAAGGCTGTCACTCTTTTTAGGGACTATCCACACAGGGGAATTATAGGGCGACCGTGAGGGTCGTATTATACCATCTCGTAATAATTCTTGTAGCTGGTCTTCTACTACTTCTCTTAGAGAGGCTGGGTAATGCTTGGTGTAGACTGGAGTGTCTGTTGTCGTTCGGATTTCTCCTTGGACATTAGTGGCATAAGTCAATATTTTATTTGGGTCCGCGAATAGCGATTTGTACTCCTCTTGGAGCGCCTTTAATCCTAATTTCTGCTGATTAGTGAGCTCATCTGATTTGAGGGTATGGACCTGATGGGCTCGCATCTGCTTCACTTTAACAACATGAGAGTTGTTGACGTATAGTAGATCTTTCCCTACATCAATGATAGCGTTTAACTCTCTTAGTGAGTCATTACCTAGAATTCCATGGAACGGATTCAGATTAGGTAATAGGAAGAACGTTCTTGGTTTATTGGGTTCGTTAAATAAACCCAAATGGATATGGCTGGTTATTAAAATGCGACCACTTACGGTGTTCGCGTAAAACTTGTGTTCATTCGTTTTGATATTTTTTGTTATTTCTGGTTGGACATAGTTCTTGTTCGAGCCGGTATCTATTATGAAATTGTATGAGGTCTTTGTCCCGGACAACAAAGTACGGCAAAGAGGAACACTTTAACCTAAAAAATTAACGGTGTCCTCGATTTGTGGCTGTTGAGGCTCCTGTGATTGTGGTCTGGTTTCCTCTTTGTTCTGTGGGACTAACTCTGAGTTGTCACCTTGTGAGGTAAAATATTCCTCCTGCTGTTGATATAAGCAGCCTGATAATCGGACATATCGGAGTAATGCTCTTCTTGAGGCGGTATGGTGATATATTGTTCACCTGACATACCGGTTTCGATAAGGAATTGCCTCTGCACTTTATTGGGAAAATTTGCGGTGTACTGGTTGACTCTCTTGAGAGCAAATTGTTGTGGTAAATTAGCATTCGGTTTGTTCATGTAGTTAACTTTTTTGGTTAAAATAGAGCCGTCGACATCCATTGGAGTTGGTGCCGGCTGAGGTTTCGGGGCAAATGGTCTCGGTGGTGCGTTGAAAAATACGGGGTTATTAGATTGAGGGAATCTATTTTGGGGAATGAACACGTTTTGCATGGGTTTCTGATTATAATAGTTGTTGTTGTAAGGTTTGGGTGGAATTGCTGGTATGAACGATCGTTGAGGTTGCACGTTAATTTTAGCATACTGCGGGGGTTTTGGTCCTACAGGTGGACGAGTGTCACGATGGCCGATAATGTTCCTAGCCCTCTTATTATCCAACATCTCGCACAATTGCAATGCATGCCTCAGATCTTTGGGTTGAGCTAAGCTCATTCTGTCTGAGAGATCTCCGTTCAGACCTCTGATGAAGGTATCTAGAGCCCTATCTCTGACCTGTTTAGCCATGGCTTCCATAGTCTCGGGAGTATAACCCATCGTTTCGATTTGGTCTAGTATTAGCGACATCTGTTGGTGAACTGCGAAGTAGAAGTCATGAATGGAGGTGCCCTTCTGGGTCATGGTAAACAGCTGATATTCTAAAGTGCTTAAATCTCGTTTGTCCGTGTACTCAGATAACAAACACTGCGAGATTGCACCCCAATGTAATGCGGTGCGATAGACTTTCAACAATGTATTGGCATGGCCTGTAATTTTTCCTCGAATGGTCATAAGAATTGCATAGTAGTTGGGTGTTTCCTGAATGGAGGCATACAATTCCATCAATTGTGTGGCGGTAGTAAACCATGTTGAGAAATCTTCACGGCTACCTGAGAATTTGTCAAGATTCTTTACGATGTCTGGCACTTTATCTAGTTCATGCCAATCATCCTGAACGCCAGCTGTCTGGTCCCTAAAGGGAATATGTTCTGACTGAGAATGATTTAATTGTTTCACTATTTCCTGTAACTGAGACGACAAAATTGTCTGGATAGCTACATCTAGTCCCTGTATTGACAGTGCCTCGATTCTATTTGCGGTTGATGCACTTGAGGTGGATGCTGTCGGAGTATCAGAACCTGCTGCATGAATACCACCCTGCTGAAGGACTGCGGCTTTAACCCAGTTGTCTTTAGTCATTTTGGAAATTGTAAGATTCCAATTATTTAAAGTCTGTTAAATGCTCATGAATAAGTATCGATTGCTAGTAATAAGTATCGATTGTTAGTAATAAGTATCGATTGTGAGTAATAAGTATCGATGGTTAGAGATAAGTCCTCGATAGGTTGAGAGACGGCGTCTCTCTTCTCTTCCGTCGATGCAACGAGCAAGTTGCATCTGCGCAAAACCCAAAGATTTAATCCGACCAATACAAACTAATCTTTATCATTTTTACTTAATAAATAGGTGTTTACAACTCAGAAGTGGGATGACCACCTGAAACGACAAATATTTCGGGACACGGCAGGCCACACGTTCCACATCGAGAATGGCCGCCTCCACGCCCACCGCTGTTAGTGCACCCACTGCTGTGACTACCGCTGCAGTACCGAGAACCGCTGTGCCGACAACTGACACACGCGCCCCTGCCGGGCCCGCCGCTGCTGGGCCAACTGCTGATATACTCGCCTCTGCCGGGCCCGCGGCTGCTGGGCCAACTGCCGCCATACGAGCCCCTGCCGGGCTAACTGATGCCACATTCGCCCCTGCCGGGCCAACTGCCGCCACACTCGCCCCTGCCGGGCCAACTGCCGAGATACTCGCCTCTGCCGGGCCCGCTGCTGCTGGGCCAACTGCCGCCATACGAGCCCCTGCCGGGCTAACTGATGCCACACTCGCCCCTGCCGGGCCAACTGCCGAGATACTCGCCTCTGCCGGGCCCGCTGCTGCTGGGCCAACTGCCGCCATACGAGCCCCTGCCGGGCTAACTGATGCCACATTCGCCCCTGCCGGGCCAACTGCCGCCACACTCGCCCCTGCCGGGCCAACTGCTGAGATACTCGCCTCTGCCGGGCCCGCTGCTGCTGGGCCAACTGCCGCCATACGAGCCCCTGCCGGGCTAACTGATGCCACATTCGCCCCTGCCGGGCCAACTGCCGCCACACTCGCCCCTGCCGGGCCAACTGCTGAGATACTCGCCTCTGCCGGGCCCGCTGCTGCTGGGCCAACTGCCGCCATACGAGCCCCTGCCGGGCTAACTGATGCCACATTCGCCCCTGCCGGGCCAACTGCCGCCACACTCGCCCCTGCCGGGCCCGCCGCTGCTGGGCCAACTGCTGATATACTCGCCTCTGCCGGGCCCGCCGCTGCTGGGCCAACTGCCGCCATACGAGCCCCTGCTGGGCTAACTGATACCACATTCGCCCCTGCCGGGCCCGCCGCCGCTGGGCCAACTGCTGCCATACTCGCCCATGCTGGGCCAACTGCTGACATGCTTGCCCCTGCTGGGCCAACTGCTGCCATACTCGCTCCTGCTGTGCCAACTGCTGCCATACTCGCCCATGCTGGGCCAACTGCTGACATGCTTGCCCCTGCTGGGCCAACTGCTGCCATACTCGCTCCTGCTGTGCCAACTGCCGCCATACTCGCCCCTGCCGGCCCCGCTGCGGCTATATTCGCCCCTGCTGTAACCGCTGCCGCCGCACCCGCCCCTGCTGTACCCTCCGCTGCGGTGTCCGCCGCTTACAGGCCACCTCTGCAGACTGCCGCCTCTGTACCCGCTGCCACTGCTGTACCCGCTGCCACTGCTGTACCCGCTGCCACTGCTGTACCGCCGCCGCTGCCACTGCTGCACCCGCTGCCACTGCTGGACCCGCCGCCACTGCTGTCGCATCCATTACGGTACCTGCCGCCGCTGCCACTGCTGCACCCGCTGCCACTGCTGTACCCACCGCCGCTGCACCCGCTGCCACTGCTGTAACCACCGCCGCTGCACCCGCTGCCACTGCTGTACCCGCCGACTATATGTCTGCCATGCGGGCTGCGGCCTCTCCCGCCGCCCCCGCCACTGGTCCCGACGCGGACCCATGGGAAGAGATGCCCGCTTTAGTGCCCTCCGTATCGACTGCCGCGGCCGCCATCACACCGGCCACTTCCGCCTCCCCCAGCCTGGATGAGCAACTGGTGACGCTGCGAAAACAACATGAGTTGCTAAAGCTACAGCATCAAATCCGCAAACTGCAGCAGGGGATTGACGAATCCCAAGCACCGAGGCAGCAAGTCTGTGATGTGAGTGTTATTGAGAGCATGGTGGCTCGATTTTCAGCGGATACCGCATACGATGTGAAGAAATGGCTGAACGATCTGGAAGACGCATTTGAAATTCTGCAGTTGAACGACCGCCTACGGTTGGTCGCATGCCGTCGTATGCTGGAAGGTACGGCGGCGGTGCTGCTGCGCACGGTATCGGTGCACAGCTACGAAGAATTGAAGGCAATCCTCTTGCGAGAATTTGGACGCTCGTGTAGCATCGAGGAAGTGTACCACGCTTTGCGTGGCCGGCACATCAAGGCAGGCGAGGGATGTTTAAGATTCGCAATCGAGATGCAGGAGATTGCCATGAATGCTCCGATTCCGGAGAACGAGCTGGTCGACCTGGTCATTGATGGACTGCGGGACAACTCTACTCGAGTCGGCATGCTGTACTCAGCTCGGACAATGGCTGAACTGAAGCCCCTACTGGAACGCTACGAGCGCCTCCGTATGCTGGCCGCTGCCTCCAGACAAAGCAATAGTGTGAAGGCGACACCAGCCACTTAAGATTCTTATTTACCCCCCCTCCGTTGTTACCAATTGGAATCGAGGTCGATTCCTCGTCAGGACGGCCGAGTTGTAAGATTCCAATTATTTAAAGTCTGTTAAATGCTCATGAATAAGTATCGATTGCTAGTAATAAGTATCGATTGTTAGTAATAAGTATCGATTGTGAGTAATAAGTATCGATGGTTAGAGATAAGTCCTCGATAGGTTGAGAGACGGCGTCTCTCTTCTCTTCCGGCGATGCAACGAGCAAGTTGCATCTGCGCAAAACCCAAAGATTAAATCCGACCAATACAAACTAATCTTTATCCTTTTTACTTAATAAATAGGTGTTTACAAAATGGATTTTTTTTTTTTTTTTTTTTAATTAGGATTAATTCGAGGTGTTACGGTATCGAGAATACAAAAAAAAAATATAGCGGTATGTCCGCTAATCTTGGATTGATAAAAATATAGCGGTATCTCCGCTAATCTTGGATGGAAATGGCTTGTGGTATTATACAAAAATTTCAATATTATGTGGTTATTTTTTATAAAAATATTTTTTTCAAAATTTCAAAATTATTTTCTCTTTTTTTTTTCCAATATTACTTATTATTATTTTCTTTCTTAACTTTTCATTATTTTCTTTTTTCTTTTTCTTTTTGAATATTACTTATTATTATTTTCTTTCTTAATTTTTCATTATTTTCTTTTTCTTTTTCGAGTCGGAAAAAATTTAATTAAGGATTTTATATAAAAAAAAATTTTAACTTCTACTTTTCTTTGTTTCTTTTTCTTTTTAACAAGAGTTGATTCTTGATCTTGATTCACAATTTTTTTTCACCCACTGTGTTTTCA
This sequence comes from Drosophila willistoni, assembly GCF_018902025.1. Taxonomy (NCBI): domain Eukaryota; kingdom Metazoa; phylum Arthropoda; class Insecta; order Diptera; family Drosophilidae; genus Drosophila; species Drosophila willistoni. The sequence goes on along the minus strand of NW_025814598.1, from coordinate 17,640 downwards.
CAAAAAATTTTTATTTTGATTTACTTTTGCTTAAATTTATTTCACTTAACTTACGTTAATGCTGTCATCCTCGGTGCTTTTTACTGATTGGTTTGTAGGAGATCTCGCTTTTCCAACGTTGAAGGTACTAACGCTCCTGGGCAAACACTTTTGGGTTTTCAGTTTTCCTCCGAACTGGTCTTAGAGGAATTCGCAGCGATTAAAATGACCCTGTCTGATTCGTGGTATAGTTCGATATAGTGTTTTTGTTTCACTGAGTCTAAAGGCCTTTAACGCGTTTTTTGGTCACGAATCACTGGTATCTTTCACTAACTCACGATCACGTTGTATTTAGCAGGGTCCCTGCTCGGGCGCCAATTAAACACTTCCTTCACTCACGGGTTAAAAAATGAAAATTTATTTATAAAGTCACTTTTATTACAATACAGTATGTTTTAATTATAACTGAAAGATGCTGACTTTGGTGAGCGAATTCGGCGGAAGCGAAGTTACCGGTTGGTTTGTACTTAGGCTCAAGACTGATTTGCTATGGTTCGATTATGTTGGATGAAGGCTTGGGTAATCGACGTCGTCGCAGGCGGCGGCGTTTGCTGAGTCCTATAGTCCACTTTAAGTGCGTGGGACCATTCTTGTTTACACAAGTGTTCAGGACCATTCTTTGTTTATTGCCGAAATTTGTGGCGTGATTCTGCGTATGCACCGAACCCGACACCATTCTTCTAGGGCCTGGGAAAATGGGGTGCAGGCTTATTGTTTATCCTAGCGATCGGGCTGTTACTTGAGATTGGCGATTGTTCAATGAAAGACGTTAGTGTTTCTTGAAGTTATTAAATGTTTATTTATTTATATATATATATAGGCACTAGCACATAAACCAGTGACTAAAGGTTGTCGCAACCAACACATAAATTGGGTGGACCTCGGAGTGAGATTACAAAGGTAGAGATGGGGGCCAAAGACACAGCGATGCACACCCGATGTTGCTACAATTGGTATCTGATCTTACTAAGAATAATGCATTTCTTTTATAGTACAAAATAGCGAGCTCACCAGTGCATAGTGTTAGGTCAGCAAAGTACGTTTTTATTGATTAACTAGGTCTTTATTGTTTACTGCTGACCATATCAGATCTACTTATGACTGATGAGCCATCGATATCTATAATCGGGTTACATACTTAACATTGACATACATTTCCATTCGTTCTATATTATAATTGGCTTAATGTTAGCTTATTTTATATAATCTAAACACCAACATACTCCCGGCCGTTGAACACCTGTTCAACGTTATCCAACGTTGACCGCAAAATTGCTGGGGGCTGGGCTTACTGCAGCAGGAGTCGGTATGGGATTGACGATCCTCACGGTTGTCTGCTCTGGACCATTGTGTCTTGGGGGTTGTGAGCATCTTTTTATTCCATATACCATCACAAGAACCAATGGTATTGTTAGCGCTACGTAGGAGACTATAACATGGTGAGACGGCTGGCTGGGGTCTTCTGGCAATTTCCAGTTTTGCTTAGTTTCCAGTTTTCCTTGAATGTTGCTTAGTTCGTCGTAGCTTAGCTGCATCTTTGTGAATTGTGTTGTTGTTGGCGCTACTTTTGTTGGGCCAATGCTGAAGTTGCCAAATCGGACATATGACAATTTCATTGTGTCTGTCGTAGTTATACGGTGACCTGTTATTCGTATAGCAGAACTCCTAGCTGTACACGTCGGGTCTAGAGTTAACAATCCAGTCTTCTCAATAGTGACACCTTGTATATTATCGTCACAGGTCACTGCGAGTTCAATTGGTCTAGTGGTGGCAAAAATCCACTGATTTTTGTGATACATGTCGTACCACACGAATGATCTGTTTGTGTGTTGTATTTGGCAAGTTGATGATTTTGTGTTTTTGAATAGCTGGAACTCACAGTTGCTATTAGCCGAAAACGTCGTTTGTTTATCAAAACAAATATATTGCTCGTTGTTGAGCTGATGGCATTGTTCCAAATCGGCTCTTGAGAGCCCAATGTATTGATTCTGTTCCTTGTTGACAGCAATGATGGGAATTTTAATGTTCATGATTACAATCCCATGAGTTCCAATTGCTGGAATGGGTACCAGGTTATACAGTTGCACTGCCTGCGTTGCCACTAATGGAAATGTGACCTTAAATATCACATGATTGTTTGCGATTGTGCCTTGTGCCTTCATTAAGCCATATAATTGCAAGACGTCGTTATCTGGAACTGGCAAATCCAAACCAAACGGAAGATGTCTCTTCAGTTGGTTCAGATGTTCCCGAAGCTGGCCTGGTGATAGTAGTAACGGGCTTATTTTGCTATGATGGGCATCTGTAAATACTCGGGAAATTTCGGTTTGAATTCGTTGCAAATTCCCTGCAATAACTGTCATCTGAGTAGTTAGCGTGATATACCATTGCAATGCCTTTACTGCATTGTCCTGGACCTTGGTCATGTCGTTCATTTGTTGTTCCATTAGTTTCATCTGATTTTCAATTGTGGCTTCATCTCGCTTAATGATATTTATCGTTGAATCAATTACAGATGTCTGATTTTGCAGCAAGTTCAATAAGTAATCTTCATTTGATTTAACCTTTCGTATGGTGCCTGACATCTCTGTTGCATACTTTGAGTCCAGCACACCAAATAAGCCGTTCGCAATGTTCCCCGGTAAAACGAATTTCTGTGATTTACCGTATATATCCATTCACTCTTGTTGTTTGCCGTGGCAGTCACCATGCTGAATACCTTGGTTTTCTTCTCAGCGGTATCCATCGTGTGCTCTGTAGGCTTAAATGGTGCTGGCCAGCCACGTTGTGGTCCATGCAGAAATAGTGGTAAATACAACCATAATGTATGTGTGCTAAGCTGAGCTGCTGATATGCCTCGAGACAGAACATCAGCTGCGTTGAGCGCTGATGACACATGCCACCATTGCCTTGGATGTGATACTGCGTGTATTTTTGTCAACCGATTAGCCACAAACGTGTGGAAATGTGATGCCCGGGAATTAATCCACGAGAGTACTACTGTTGAATCTGACCAGAGGAATGATTCCACACTCTCTGATCCGAATTGGAGATCCTGTCGAACTCTATCCGTGAGTTCAGCTCCAAGTACAGCTGCACATAGTTCCAGCCGGGGCAGTGTCTGTTTTTCCAGGGGAGCCACTGATGCATCAACAAATGTATGCAATTCCTTTGTAGTGGGGACCTTGCCATCAAAAATATGCCTTGGAATTTTCATGTGGTTTAGTGCCTGTACATCCTCTCGATAAGCTTCCCATTGCTTCTCCAAATACGGCGGTAGGTCACCATCCATCTCAATTCGTTCGGTAGCAACATGTTGAAGAAACATTTTCGCTCTTACCACTACCGGTGCGAACAGTCCTAGAGGATCAAAGATTTGACCGACTTCGGATAGCACCACTCGTCTGGTTATTCCTTTTGTATGTCTTTGAGCCTTTCCACATAATTGGTCTTCTTTGGGTGCCCATATGATTCCCAATGTTTTGACACTTGTTTGTTCCAGTGTGTCACCGAGATTGATGTCAGCAATCGTATCTTCCTTTGGAATTTCCTTTAGAAGTTGACTTCTATTTGAACACCATTTTCGTAAGTTGAAACCCTTAGGTTTCAAGATGTCTAGAAGCTCTTGTCTTATTTGCAGGGCTTCTGGTAAACTGTCTGCTCCTGTGAGACAATCATCAACATAAAAGTCATTTTTTAATGCTGATGCTCCAGACGACAATTTTTCAATGTTTTTCAGTGCCAAATATTCCAGACACTTCGTCGCTAAATATGGGGCTGACGTGGTTCCATAAGTCACCGTTTTTAAACGATAAAACTTTAGTTCTTGACTTGGATCCTCTCTCCACACAATCATCTGATTGAATTGATCGGCAGGGTTTATCCAAACTTGACGATACATTTTTTCAATATCTGCCGTAAACACATATTTGTGGGTCCTGAACCGCAGAAGAATTGAGAAGAGTTGACTCTGTACAACTGGTCCAGGATATAAAATGTCGTTCAGTGATTTTCCTGATGACGTTTTGCATGATGCATCAAATACCACTCTAAGCTTGGTGGTGGTACTTTCTGGTTTTAGTACACAATGATGCGGTATAAAGTAATGGTTCTTGGGAATTTGTTCTACCATTACTTGCTTCATATGTCCAAGCTGTTCATATTCTGACATAAATTTTACATACTGCTTTTTTATGTCAGGGTTCATTCGCCTCTCTAATGACATGAATCTTCTTATGGCTACTTCCCGAGATTCTCCAAGAGATGACGCCTCTTCAGCAAATGGAAGCTTTACAATTAGTCGATTGTCCGCCGCCGTGTGTAGGTTATCGAGGAAGAATTTTTCACAATACTCTTCCTCCGGACTCCTGTACCTTTTTATTGGCTCTAGTGTGTCTAGCTGCCAGAATCTTTCCAGTGATTCCTCTGGATTCGTCATGCCTACCATACATGTGATTGAAGCTGACGTTGACATATTAATTCTGCCAGCAACAATCCATCCAAACTCTGAGTTTTGTAATGTTGGACGGTTTCGATTGCCCCGTCTCCTTTCTGGTAGCAGTATAGCATAGTGATCATCAGCTCCCAACAGCATATCAATTTTTCCGGGTTTATCAAATGTTGGGTCCGCTAATTGAATGTTGTCTGGTAATGTGACTTTCTGCGTTATTTGTTCTGTGGGTTGGTCACCTATTATGTGTGGCAATACAAATGCCTCAGCTAGCATTGCGAACTTGTTGTATCTTGACCTTACAACCAAGCTTACTCGCGCCTTGCTTATCTGTGGTTGACCACCCACTCCATTTATATGCACATGAGTCTCGCTAATTTTTAACGATAACTTCTTTACCAGTCTCTCTGAGACGAGATTTACTTGAGAGCCGCTATCCAGGAGTGCTCGAAATTCTCCTTTCCTTTCATTGATCCCTTTTACCACTACCTTGGCCGTTGCCAACAGGGTGTATTTTCTGCCAATTCCATACGCAGAAGCTGCAGAAGCAGATGTAGCAATTTGGTTGCCTGTTTCTAAATGCAACATTGTGTTATGTTTTTTATCGCATTTAAAGCATCCCCTCCAAGAGCAATTTTTTGCCATATGGTCCGGCTTGAAGCAATTGACACACAATTTGTGTCTCTGCACCCAATTAAGCCGCTCTGCTGCGGATTTGATTTTGAACTTTTCACATTGGAAGAGTTTGTGCTTTGCTCTTTCGCAGAAAGCACACAGGGTACTGTTTGTCCCAGATGCTGTTGCGCATGTCTTCCTTGGACTTGGTTTTTCAATGCTGCGATTTTCGTTTCTTGGTTTCCCAATCGCCTCTAATGTTAGGAAGGGCTGTTCCAAGAAGGATAGGAAGTCCTTTACTTCCTGCAGATCCCTTGTGTTGGAAAGAGATTGCTCATATAGTGCGTGGTTGAATCTATCCAATTTTCTTGTCATATGAAACATTATGACAGCATCTGACGATTCCAAATTGACGCCTACATTTTTTAAGGCTTGCAATGATTCAAAAATGTTATCATGCAAATTCTTTATAGAAGCTGCGTCATTTCCCACATTTGGGTGATCAAACAGCTTTGCCAGTATGGCTGTTACTAGAACTCGTTTGTTATTAAAACGTTCCTGCAACACTGACCAAGCAGTGTTGTAATTGGCTTCTGTTAATTCCAGGTGCCGTATCAATCTCTCTGCTTCTCCAGAAAGGTTTGATTTTAAGTACCACATTTTCTCTATCGTGGATGCATTTGACTCATGAACCACCTTTTTATAGATGTCATGAAATTGTTGCCATTTCAGATAATCCCCATCAAATTTTGGAATGGGAATTTTGGGTAGTTGCAATGATTGTATCGATTGCAATACAGGTGGTGATTGTATCACTACATTTTCTGCTGGTGCCACACAGAATTTCAACATTGTATTTTCTGCGGCCACAAACGTAGCTATATTGTATCCGGCTTCGGCTGGATTTTCAGCTAGCCGATGAATCTCATAATGAATTTCTTCAATTTGCATCCATAATTTGTCGACTACCGATTTGTAAGTCATTTTATCTTCAGGCACAATTTGTCTTAATGTCCTGGACAATGACTCCAGCAGAGCACTTTGCTTACGAACCAGTGGTTTGATCATGACTCGCTCTTCCTCTCGTTGGCGAGCTTGCCTCTCTAGCTTTATTTTTGCCAAATGGTCCTTCCAATCTTCCACTATATTAGATACAACCGTCTTCATTTTGCTGAAATAGTCCGTTACAAAGTAGTCATCTTCAGTTGGCACGTTATTTAATTTGTCCATCAACTCCTGATGACTTTTCTCGAAGTTCTCCCACATGTATTCCAGGAGCTCAAGTTTCTCCTCGAAATAAGATGGCTTCGTTTTCCTGGCGAAAGAATCTTTTTTGGTATTCCGAATAAAGGCCTGGATTGCCTCTCCTCGTTCCTTCTCCTCCATGTTCTTTTATATTCTTATGTAATTGCTTATCTGTACTAGTACTTGACCCGATGGGAGTTTATTTATTTTGTCAAAGACAGGGAACGCTCCGACTCGTTCCTAAAATTGGTCAAGTGTAGCACAAATAAGAATAAGAAATAAATCGAAGTTGCCTTTTGATTAGTGTTTTAACAATAGTTTTATTTTTATTTCCAATATACCTATTCTTTTACACTGATAACTGCCACGACAGTGAAACCAATTTTTTTGAGTTTCTTTTCTTTGTTTAAAAAAAAATGCTGATCAATGCCAAAATCTATACTCGTGCATACTACCTGGGTTACTGACCGAGTTAACTAGGTCAGATATTGCTGACGCCAGGGAATGCAACAGAGTTGAGTTGATCAAACTTTATTTTTTATATAAAAATAACTTTTTATGATTTGGTCGCCTCGTTGACACAAATCGTTGTTAAATGTTTTTTATAAAGTGATCGCCTAGTTGATCAACTTTTATTCAATGGGTATGCACTGCTACCCCGTTGCGGAAAACCAACTACTAGTTTTCCAATAAATCTTTTTATTCGCCAAGGTGGCTACGCAATGATTGCCAAGTTAATCAATTGCGATGTTTTTAGTCGGGACTCCAGATTGATGTGAGATGTTCATCAATTTGTGCCCTCGCTTAGGATTGTCGTGTCCAAAGCGTGCAAAGAAGGTAGTCGCCTAGTTGAGCAGTTTCCTTTTTGTTGAGAGATTGGTCGCCTGAGTTGACCAAATGTTCTCGCTTGATGACGGTTTCACCAAGTCTGTTATTCTTTTAACTTGGAGCCGCCAATGTCGGGGTCACCAAAATGTTCAATGAAAGACGTTAGTGTTTCTTGAAGTTATTAAATGTTTATTTATTTATATATATATATAGGCACTAGCACATAAACCAGTGACTAAAGGTTGTCGCAACCAACACATAAATTGGGTGGACCTCGGAGTGAGATTACAAAGGTAGAGATGGGGGCCAAAGACACAGCGATGCACACCCGATGTAGCTACAATTGGTATCTGATCTTACTAAGAATAATGCATTTCTTTTATAGTACAAAATAGCGAGCTCACCAGTGCATAGTGTTAGGTCAGCAAAGTACGTTTTTATTGATTAACTAGGTCTTTATTGTTTACTGCTGACCATATCAGATCTACTTATGACTGATGAGCCATCGATATCTATAATCGGGTTACATACTTAACATTGACATACATTTCCATTCGTTCTATATTATAATTGGCTTAATGTTAGCTTATTTTATATAATCTAAACACCAACAGCGATCATGCGACAAATGGGCATGTGACGATTGAGTGGGGTTGACCAATGGGTATTGCATGTGATGATGAAATAGGGTCGGCCAATGGGCATGCGGTTATTGGGCATGTGTTGACGGACTTGGGTTTATGGCTTCTATGTTATGGTATGAGTTGTCATAGAAGTGCTTAACTTGCATACAAACAGGGAAGTACCAGATCGAACATGATTTATGTCAAGAACTTAGGACTTACCCATCCGTCCGGTCCGTCGAAGGCCTTCGTCGTCCGCTGGATGATGCTTAGGAATAAAATGTTAGGTTAAATCAAGCGACTGGCATTCCTATGCAACAAATTCGGTCTAAGGGACTCTCAATCCGCAACGAAGAAACTTCTCTGCCCGTATCCGATTTGGGTGGCTACTCCAAGCTGGTTGACTTTGTCGAAATGTCTCTGTGCCCTTCACGGTGTGCAGCTTTTGAGCCCACAGTGTCTCATAAATTATCCCTGGCAAATTCTCGGAATTCAAATATAAAATTCCCTGCTTAAGCTTTCATCATTCAATTTAATTATGGCTAGGTTTTCAAAAGAACTTATTAGAAACTTCCAAAGATTTAAATATCCACAAAAAATTAACTTACGATAATAAGATTCACAAAACTTTATATTAATTGCTGTGCTAGATGCTCCAGATTAGTATTTAATTTATAATTTGGCTTGATGGCCAAGAAAATTTCAGATTTTCTGGAGGAGCAGCGTGGTTTAGGCGTCTAGCCAGGGCGGAAGTTCATCAGGAAAGAGTGTGACCAATGCATGCGATCGCGCACGATGCCACTTCGCTAGGGTTGCACTAGTAAAACTATCGAACTTCTAAGCTCAGCTGATTATTTTTATCGACACAATTACCCACCACTTACTGAAATACAGACTAACGCCTTAAAACTTAAAAACAAAACTAACGGCAGAAACTGGGCACTACAACCACAGGATAATACTAGAGCTTGCTTTGGAGTATTAACCTGAAAAAAGACAGTTACAGTTAGCCACAACAAGTTTAACTTAGCACTAACTCATTTTTGGAAGTTACTCTGTCCAAAATTACGTCTAAAAACTTCTTGTCCTACCTTGAAATGAACCTCCTTGGTCCTCAGATTATATACCTTTGTATTAGGCTCCGCTGCCTGTGCTATATTCTTCTGAGTAAATTACGCCGTAATACTAACTGATCGTCCTTTCGCAACACGTTATTCGATTCATTTAGCATATTAATCTTTTCGAGAAGAGTATATTGGGAACCATGTGTGGCCATGTCAAGCCAAACAAAGCATGGAAAGGAGAGCATCCTATACTCTGATGATACGAATTTCTTAGTGCACAACTTATAGCATGTATGTTTAGATCCCATTCGCGCTGGTCCTCTTTGAGATAGGCGCGTATTGCTGCAATTATGGATCTGTTTACCCTCTCAGAGGCATTCGAATGTGGGGAATAAACTGCTGTATATATATGTTTTATACCCAACGTCGTCAACCATGCATTAAATTCGCTTGCCTTGAATTGTGATCCATTGTCGCTAACCAATATCTCGGGAACACCGTATCTAAAGAATATATTATCCTGTAGGTACTCTTGAATCACATTACTCTTGAATACTTTAAGGGGTTGAAGCCAATGATACTTCGATAAATGATCAACAACTATCAGGAGTCCAATATAACCACGTTTACTTCTCGGATATGGTCCCAAAAGATCAATATATAATCGCTGAAATGGTCTCTCTGATACTGCGGGCTTACCCATTGGTGGCTTTAAGATTTAGTTAGGTGCTTTCGTTGACTTGCTCGTCTCACAGTTTCGTATATAATCACGCACCTACGAAGGAGCTCCAACGTTTTTGCCATTCCGTCATATCGTGAGATATCGTGTCTTCATGAGCTCGTTTTATAATTTCTCTTGACAAACTTTGTGGAATCCATAATTTCCAAATATTGACTTGACTGGACTCTGTTCCATCATCATGCTCCGTGCGTATATAACCAAATTGATCTATTATTTTCAAATCCGGGTATCTTTCCTGTTCTTTTTCAATTTTCTGTCTTAGTTGTTGATACTCTTCGTCATTGAAACTAGGAGAGTTCAAATCGACTAAGGGGCGAAGTTCTTCCAAAGCACACAAATCCTCTGAAAACATTCTGGACAAGGCATCGGGTACTACATTATCTTGACTTCGTCGGTGACTTACCTCAAACTTATAACCTTGCAGCTTCATGGCCCATCTCGCGAGTCTTCCTTTCAAATCTGACTGTCGCATCAATCAAACTAAACTGGCGTAGTCGGTTATGACTTTGAATTCTTGTAGTTCCAGATAGCAGCGGAATTTTTCAATTGCTTCCAAAGCAGCCAAGCACTCGCGTTCTGTTACGCTATAGTTTCGTTGAGCTGTTGTTAACTTTTTCGACATAAATGCTATAGGCTTCTCAGCTCCTTCTTCGTCCAATTGTACCAACATTGCTCCGATGCCGTAGTTGCTTGCATCACAATGCACGAAGAATTTCTGGTTGAAGTCTGGATTGATTAAAATCGGTGCAGAGGTAAGCTTTTCCTTAAGTTTTTCAAAGGCTATTTGAGCTTCCTGTGTCCATAAAAATTTATTTTTCTTAGTTAGCAATTGGGTTATCGGAAATGTAATATCAGAAAAATTATCAATGAATCTACGATACCAACAAACAACACCCCTCACACGAATCAGTCTATCCACTGGCAATCACACTACAAATCTAATCGCCAAGATCATTCCTCCCGGGTTTTGGCACCAAAAATATGTTGGCTAACGGCTGCGCCCTTGCGGAGCCCCAAACTGCTCGCATTATATGATGCGGCCTTCGGATGATTTCCACCTAGGCGGCTTTGAGGCACTTGCGATTTGGAAGGAATGAGATGACCAGGTTGACTTCAATCCAGTTGCTTTATTTTCTTAACATAAAACTATAGTACAATTGTCGGCGGCACAAAAGGTGCAACCGCATCGAACGAGATTAATTTCAAGAGTAAAATTCAAGTACAGCAAACCACGCTGTCTTTTACAAAATTCAAAGTTCTGGAAATTTCCATAGAAAAAATAAGAAAGAAAAGAATTGAAGTAACGGGTCTCCAAGTTTTTCTGTTTAAAGTAACTTGCGCTGTTCTTGGTCTCTCTCTTGCTTCATTTGCAGCCTAAACACTAAGAGTTCCGACAGCTCAAAGTTGATATTGTCTTGAAAATAGACCTTCTTTTTACTACTGTATTCCTTTTTAGTATCAATTTTACGTGTCGGATATACTGATGCTTTATGCCCTAGCTACCTACCACTTGAGGGCGACCAAAGTAAATCTTTTTGTTAATTGTAATTTGTTCCTTAAGCTGAATGACTGACCTTGCCTGATACTTTTATTAGCTTTTAAATCGGGTATTCCTTCTATGAAATCTATATATATAAAAGAAAGTCGGGTTTGTTCAACCACTTATAACTCGAGATCTACTGAACCAATCTTCATGGTTATTGATCTTTTTGAATTTGTTTGCCCCCGAATAGCAGAATACATCTTAAAAACAATAAATAATTGCCGAAAAACCCCTTAAAACAGCCAATTTCTTTTCGCTATACAAACGTTTTCTAACAATCAATTTAAAAAAGTCAAGAGTTGTTTTAATGTCATTGTCTGTAATATACCATGTAAAAACTAACGGAAACTTCGAATATTGTGTTTTGTGTAGTAACATAATAGGAATTCGAATATCGTGTTTTGTGCAGTGTTTAGTAACCCATATTATCAAACCAAACCAATTAGCAATCTAATCATTATGCCACGTCCTAGAAGATCTAATCTTCCCCAGCGAAGCCGTAGTGCAATTAGGCTACGGAACATAGCGAGCCAATAATCCGATGAACAAGGAGAAAGCGCCAGATCGCGGAATGAATGATGCATTTAATAGAGAATTGGAACGTAAACGAGAATATGATCCACATTAACTAATCCAATCAGTTCAAATAAATGTACCACTGTTAAATCCTAAGCAGAGGGAAGGTCTATGATACACTTATTACTGCAATTGATGATGGAAATGGTTGTTTATTTTTTTTGGATGCCCCCGGTGGAACTGGGAAGATATTCATGTCTTTGATTTTGGCCACTGTACGCGTTAACGTTAACATGCAATGGCCAAAGTTTTAGTAGCATCAAAATTATCATATGGGATGAATGCACGATTGCGCACAAACGCTTATTGGAAGCACTAGACCGAACATAAAAAGATCTGCGCAATGACTCGAGATGTTTTGGTGGTTCCATGATTTTATTATCTGCCGATTTCCGACAAACACTTCCAGTAATTCCAAGATCTAATGCTGCCGACGAAATAACCGTTTGCCTCAAAGCATCAAATCTGTGGCGATATGTAAACAAACTTTAAAAAGTTCATTATTGAACGATCTATCTGCTGATGATTTCTCGAAGCAATTGCTGAATATGGTAATGGCCGTGTTCTTGTTGACGTTTTTGAAGTTTTTGCAATTTCGTCTCATCTCAAAAGATGAGCTTATTAAGTATCCGAGTATTTCCGGATATCATTGCTAATTACAAAAATACTAAATGGTTATGTGAGCGAGCAATTTTGGCGGCTAAAATAAAAATGTAGATGACTTAAATTTTATAATTCGAAATCAAATCGTAGGTACTCTGTATTCATTCAAATCTATCGACTGTGTAACAACGAAAAAGAAGCCACTAATTATCCAACTGAATTTTTGAACTCCTTAGATGTGCCTGGATTACCACCGCACAATTTATAACTCAAGGTTGGCTCGGTAGTTATCATGCTTAGAAATTTAAACCAACCAAAACTGTGCAATGGAACGCGTTTGGTGATAATAAAACTGATAAGCAATGTGAATCACGCGTCGATACTCAAAGGAAAATTTAAAGATGAGGAAGTTCTTATTCCAAGGATTCTGATGATTGATTAAACGAATTCAATTCCCGATTCGTATTGCCTTCGCCATGACGATCAACAAATCACAGGATCAATCCTTAAAAGTTTGTGGTTTAAATCTAGAACATTCATGTTTTTCCCCATGGTCAATTATACGTGGCATGTTCACGGGTCGGAAGACCATCTGCGTTGTTTGTTTTTGCGCCTGATAATAAAACAAAAAATGTCGTGTATCACAAGGTACTTAAGTGAAGAGCAACCTATGTACTAAATACAGAAATAATAATGAATGATTAATGCCGTTATTTAATTTTTTTTGTATTTTTACATACATACATCATTATTAAGGCGGAACAAAATTCGCCGGGTCAGTTCTAGTATTATATAAGACTAGTTTCATCTAAATTTATGGAACTGCTAATTTCCTAAGACTATAAAGGTATTGACGAAAATCTTTATTTGCCCGTTTCCGTCTGTTTCGCAACAATTTATGTATTTTAATCTGAGCCGAATTCGCCAAACAAAATTCTTTTTAATGATATCTAATCAGTCACTCCTCGCTCACTACGCACAGAAACTTTTGCTCAACCTTTCAATAACTGCATCGCATAGATAAATTTCTGTAGCGTAACCAATTCTCTATTGAAGGTTGACCTGACCCACTGAACGAAGAAAGAAAATCCCCAATGTCGCGCTAAGTAAAATTATCTCTAATTACAGTTGGTGCCATCGACTTCGTCAGCCACCAAATCGAAATGTTCGAAAAGACGATCTTGCAACGATTGCTTTCTACCAGTTACTACCAAATTTAAACTGGCCAACTTTGCCTTGTAGCTCCTCTTAGCGAATTTTTAGCTTGTCTGCTATGTTCCAGGCCATTTGCCACATAAATCTACCATCTCAGTGAATAGTTCTCACTTGGACGTTTCGCTGTCTTGGTCTACTGTTGTAGACAAAAAACTTTTTATGTCGATATCAAACACGCGAGAGCGAATAAAACGGGTTTCCGTGTCTCGAGCACAAAAAACAGCTGTTTTTATATGTATGTATATGGGAAATGGAATTGAGAGAGAGCAATCCAATGCGATAGAAGAGAGGAGACAAACATGTAGTGGCCGAACACTCTAGTGGTAGTAGTAGAGACCTTTCAATAGGATCATTATATAAGTTAAGGGAGAGCTTGTTAAAGAGGCCGTAAATCATTCGCAAAGATACTGACAACTGAGTCGCACGTCAAGGTCCATAAGTGGTCCAGTGTTATTTTTATAACTCGATTGTCATCAAACAATTCAAATATAAATAAAGAAATATAGTAACGATCATTAAATCAACGCTACATTTTTTTGGGCTGGCCCGGAATATTGTTTAAAGAAATGAACATACGTAAGACTGCGTGAGTGAAAGATACATCAAATAAAGTTCTTAGAAGTGATACTGACAACTGAGTCGCACGTCAAGGTCCATAAGTGGTCCAGTGTTATTTTTATAACTCGATTGTCATCAAACAATTCAAATATAAATAAAGAAATATAGTAACGATCATTAAATCAACGCTACATTTTTTTGGGCTGGCCCGGAATATTGTTTAAAGAAATTAACATACGTAAGACTGCGTGAGTGAAAGATACATCAAATAAAGTTCTTAGAAGTGACAAAGCAAAAACTTTTTATATCGGCATCATTGTGTGAGAGCAAGCGAGATAGGCTGTGCTAGATTTATTGCATAAAATCATTGATGCACAAATACGTTACTATACAGACACTACATGCACCAGTATGTTTGATAACGGATGGCGATCAGTGAATCTTTCTAGAACAGTCTATAAATATTTGGACAGAGCGAATCAAGACGGAAAACGTTGGTAGAGACAAAACGTCAGCAATCCGTTGTAAAAGGCAAAGCTGGACGTAGCGCGAGGCAATACGTCGGCAGAGACAGAGGCAACCCGTTGGCAGAAGCAAAGCTGGTCGTAGCGCGAGGCAAAGACAGAGGCAAAGCTGGACGTAGCGCAAGGTAAAACGTTGGCAAGGGCAAAGGCGACCCGTTGGCAGAGGCAACCCGTTGGCAGAGGCAAAGCTGGACGTAGCGCTAGATAAAACATCGACAACACGTTGGCAGAGGCAGAAGGTGGACGCGGCAATAAGCAAAAGAAGACAGACAACCCGCTGGCAGAAATTAACTGACTGGGGTAAATTTTTGGGAACCTTAGCACTAATTATTGGTATTGAACAAAAGAAAATATTGTAATATGGAGCTTGGCGATTTTATGGCATTGCGAGTCGCAGATTTGCGAAACTTTAATAATAATAACTTTATTTTGTTGTGTTTTAGAAAAATAATTAGTTTTTGTATTCTTATTGTTATAATTTCTTCGATTATAATTATTACTATAGTTATTGTAGTTCCTGGTATTGTTATAGTTAGTATTATAATTTGGGTTTCTATTTTGGTAATTATTATTATAATTTCTTTTATTATTGTACGAGTTCCTATTTATCCTATTATCCTGTCTCGAGGGTATTTTGGCTATGAAGTTTATCATAGCCAAAATTCAAGAAATTTCAAGAAGAAAAAATTTATATATATCAATTTTTTCATTTTTTTTCTTTTTTTTTTTTAAATAATTTATAGTGGCAGCGCGGCTCTTGCCACAAAGTCATATATTATATTACCACTCTTTTTTATTTATTTTATTATTTTTATTTTTCTGCTGCTCTTTATTCTGCTGCTATTGGCTCTGCTGCTGTTGCTGCCTTCCTTCTTTGTGTTGTTGTTGCTGTTCCTCGAGTCGGCAGATTCTAACCCAAATTTGGCACGCCTCCGCCCATGATGGTGGTGGGTCGCTGTTTACTTGAGCCAGTAGGGCCGCTCGCTGCTTCCTTAGTCTGACCTCGACGCTTTATTTGGGGAATGGTCCTTGGCATCGGTATTTTTAAATTTTGCCTTATTTTTATGGCAAGGATTTATCTGCATTGCCTGTTTATTATTTTTATTTGCCGATAGCTTAACTTCTTATTACTTATAATCTATCCCTAAAAGTATGTGGCCTAATGCTATCCTTAAAAGTATACTTTCCATGGTTTTAGGTTCTGTCCACTCCATACTCCTTGATATGGGTTTCTGGAAAGTTGGAATATATCTACATCTATTAATAAAAACCTATCATTCGAAACTTCTTAAGCATAACATAGTCGCCTTCTTTATACTCTCTTGCTTAAGTTCTTTTGCTGTTGTAGTGATCTTCGTTATATTCTCGTTATAGCTCATAATCTTCTTATCTCTTCTAAATCTATTGGGTTGTCTGTACTATCCAATTCTTGAATCTCTTCTCTAAATTCGTCTATAACGTTTCGACCTTGAGCTATTCCAAATAACATTATTCTGGGTATTGCTTGATGCTTCTGTGCTGTTTAATGATTTCCCTTGTCTGGTTCTGCTAATTTTGCTATCATAGGTTTAGCCATACTTCGGTTTAGCCTTTCTACTTACCCGTTGGCTTGCGGGGATCCCGTCGCTATTTTCACATGTTGCATACCCTGACTATCTAAGAACGCCCCGAATTCTGATGACGTGAAACAACTACCCCTATCGGACACTATACTCTATATAGCCTGCTATAACACCTGAAATAAGTTTTTAATGCTTCTATCACCTCTTTGGTACGCGTTGTCTTTGTCGCATATAGTCTGACGTACTTTGTGAACCCGTCCACTACTGCGAATATATGTTTCTTTGCTCTAAATATATGTTTCTTTGCTCTTCCTGCTTCAATGGGACCATAATGGTCGATATGGATTAAATCAAATGGTTTGTCCCGTTTTGGGATGCTGTTTAAATATCCTTTCCTTTTGCCACATTTGGGAGAGAAAGCTACGCATCGTAAACAGTTTTAAATGTGTTTTGTCGCCTTATCTTTAAGATTTGAGAACCAGTAACTTTTCCTATTGCATCTAACATTTTATCCCTACCTACGTGACCCAATTCATCGTGGTACTTACAGTGGCGGCAATCATGTGTTTTATACAGTGGCGGCAAAAAATGTATTCAAAAATGTACACTGTATATAACACATGATTCTCCATACCTTTTGGAACATAAAAAAGAATTCTGTTATTATTCGTTTTTCTATAAACAACTCCGTTCCTCATCTCATATTATTTGTGCTATGAATTCTCTAACATTTTCTTAATTTCCTGTAGCATTTTTCTGTAATAAGTCTGCGCCGAAACCCAAAGCGCTTGCATCGCAATGCAGTTCTGTTTCGTCTCTATGATTGTAAATTGCAAATACAGGTGCCCCAATAAGTTTTTGCTTAAGCATTAAGAAACAGTCTAGTTCAATCTTTCCAAAATTAAATTCTTTATCTTTCTTCATTAAGCCTTTATATGAGGCTTGGCTATTATTGAGAAATCATTTATAAATGGATAGATATAAATAGATATATTAAAATAACTAAGCGGAAGCTAAGCCCGCAAAAGAAAAAAAGTGGCAATACGCCGAAAATAACCAAACCAAATGAACGAGTAGCACTCCTTAGCGGGAATCGTTTTAAAATTCTTGCCGATCAGCAAGACGATCAAGCCGGCGCTGTAGATAAAGTTTAATCGGCTAGACCACCCCCATTCCATCTAGACCCATTCACTCCACCATCTACAGAATCCTCAACCTAGCGCACCAGAGCTTGGCCAGCAAACACCAAGTGGTTTAGAGGCCCTATTGATCTCACTCAATCAAAACATGACCACTTTTATGACGTTCATGCAAAACTGTATGCACGAACTGATGCGGAATCAAAACCTGCTTATCCAGAAGCTTATCGATAATAAATAATGGCTTCCCTACGTCTATGTCTTTGGAATGCTAACGGCATCTCCAAGCACAAAATGAACTGCAACTATTCCTA